>NW_025934885.1:0-3342 GCF_000764305.2 Hyalella azteca | reverse complement strand
TTCCTTATTATTTAGTGCTAGTCGCATAAATGAATTTGTCTAACTGGACTATTAACTCGACACGAAACTCTGCTGCTAAGTAGCTTAGATTGTGAAAAAATTGCGACAATTATAAAAAAATTTCTTCGTTCAGTTGATGAGTAATAGTATTTCCTTGATTCATGCGGTCATTATGCAGGAAATTTTCTGACACAATAATAATCCAAAATTAGTGCTGCGAAACTGGAAATTTCTGTGATTGTGGAGGGGACATGTTTCCGGTTAGTTCAAAATTCGACCGCATTTTTATTATTAGGATATATTTCAGGAGTTTTAGGCTTAATCAATTATTTGTAAGTCATTTCACTGTACGTTACGATAAGCTCACGAATTAAATTAGGATTGCATTGGCTAACTCTCGCTGCATCTGTTATCAATTCTAAGTGAGCTCTTAACTCTCGCTGCATCTGTTATCAAATCTAAGTGAGCTCTTACGGGAAGAAACGATAGATAGCTAGGTTTAGATAGATAGGTTCATGCGGTTGAGTTGAAAATGTGAATTATTGTTAAATGCGTTGAAGCGATTGTGACGCGCAGTCTAAACGCTCTAAATTTTATTTTAATTTATCAAATCGAACGATTGAATTCTCGGGATTTGCGATGCTCTCGTAATATTTGGTTTGGACCTGATTTTAACTGCTTGTGCTTGACTGACTAACAAACAAATTTCGAAAAAATCTTTTTATACGGACAATAATAAAACTCGGACACATATTTAATAAACAAAAGGATACAATAAAAACTTTTTTGTTTTTATATTGCTGAAAATACTTGCACAAACACACANCACTGTGCGTATTAAAGCGTTTCATAACACTGAGGGATCTAAAATCAATGTGAACCTCGCAGTAGTGGCAATTAGGTTATTCAAAAGAATCTTTTTCTGCTGTAATCTTGCTTCAATATATGTAAATTTTTCCCATAGTTTAGTTTTCAAACCAAAAATATACCATTTTAATCATACCTAATTTCACTGGCCAGTCCACATAAGCGAGGGCTGGTAAATAAACTTTCTTGATGCACGAAATTGAAACTAGTATTCTAAACGATAGAAACAAAAAATATGGTACTAAACAATCATGAAAAATGAATTTATACTTCTTAAATATGAGTACACTTACACTTCTTCTTAATTGTTATGGATTACTTTGAAATAACTATTTCTAATGATCTTGTTGGACCATTTAAATTTCAGTCTGGATTCATAACCAAGCTAGTACGCACAAATAAAACAAGATTTTACTCTAGTCTTTAGAAATAGTTTAAGCAACTGAATTTTTAAACGAGTTTCGGATAAAAATTTGCATTGATGACAACTTTTCCTCTGTTAAAGCCTAGATGTGTAGTTCGAATTACTTTTAAAAATAGACTTTCAATGTAAATCCATATGAATAGTGCTCTCCCAAAGGCAGAAGACAGAGTAAAGTTCTCATAAAAAAGTGTCTATTTCAGAAAAAAAAATCAGAGAGTAATGAATAAGATCATCCGAACACTTATGCTCAACTAAACTACTATCCACAACTATCATTAATGGCGGAATTAAATTATAAGTGACAAGGGAACCATAATAATTTGTGATTAGAGAAACTGGTTGAACTTGTCTGCTCTTAAATTTCGGTGTAATACGTCTCCAAGCCCATGACAAATAAAAAAATTCAGATTCTTATAAAAAACTTCCAGGTTAAAAGGAAAATGTATTCAAAAGAAAATGTACCGTTCAAAGATTTACCGTTCGCAAATGTATGAATCACGAATTTCGCAACATATTGACAGGAATTTGTTGTAGGGGAAAAACGGCAAAAAGAGGAAAACAGGGCTGTTATATCGAGTAGAGGAACTGTTGTTAATTAAAAGTTTCGAACAAGTCTGTTGAACATAATAAATAGGTAAATGACAAAAATTTACTCCCTTTAATGAGATGTAACAGATACTAAGATATCGCTTGCAGTCCGTCAGAATTTGTATGAATGTTTCTAAGCATTTTCTTGAATATTTTCAATTCTTTTTTCAATATTCGGGAAATAAATCTCAGATTAAAACATCACAATTTGTGTTTAAATTAAATCAAGTGTTTATTTTGTATTTTTCCCGTCCATGCACTTGTTCGAAAGTTTGTTCCATGTGTTCAAATACACCGAATTGAAATAATACGGGCTGATGTGGTTCAGTGTTGAATATTCTTTATGAAAAATGATAAGAGATCCACTCGACGATAAGAGATTCAATTAGTAGGATTCGGAACGCGTCATCCTTGTGAATTTTTATCAATTCACGCAATTCGCGAAAGGTATATCGATCCTTTAAATGTTTATATATTTATATTATAATTGTTAAGTAAAACATTGTGCAACAATTACTGAAGGAGTTTATTTTATATATTAAGAACATTATTGTGTTTGTTGAACAAGTCTTTGAGGGCACATTCTTCTCAGCAAACATTTTCTTCGTATCTCATAAACACAGGGAATTGCTTCACGTGCTGCTAGCGTTTCACAGAACGGAGTCGCTTTCATGGCCATAAGAAAGACGATAAACTCTGACTCCGCACCTGCACTCACCGCTTGTTGCAGTTACGGTCTCTATGTGACCAAATTAAAAAAGTTCTGCTCTATAAATCATTAACCTCTGTATGTGCTTTCTTCGTGTATTGTTCAAGATCTAAATTGCCTCAATATTTCAGTTAACAATGACTGGAATCGTTTATGTCAAGATTGATATGAGATTCATAAGTTTTTGTCTCTAAGATGTAAAATGGTCCTGCTGCATAAATTCAAGATAAGTCAAGACTTCGTCGTCAAGGTTTATAATGTGTATCGATTTTAGTCAACGATATTTTAATAGTTTTAATAGTTCACTATTTATCGATTTGTGGATAGCTAATTCTCGTCTGCCGAGAATATTCGACGTGACATCGATCGATATGATCATTCACATTCCCAAAACTCTAAATTCTCACACCTAACTTAATTAGAGAGTAGGTATGATGTTTCATTATCTTCCTCTACACTTGACGTGCTCGCTGCAAGTTTGAAACTAGAATAATAGCTCATTAAACAGCGGGAGATGACTAAAAGCTTTCATACGTTGAAACTGCATAGTTTGTCGTGCGTGAGGCTTTACGACTTACGATGCGAGTTAGCAACAATTACATCACAGCCTCGAGTGTAGCCGAGATAGCATGAAATTGCGACTTCAACCATTTATATATCACGTCAGAGAGGTGCGAGCACATCAGTGTTCGACGATCACACTACGACGAAAGACATGGATCTGAAAGTGGTACGTTCAGAGAATGTCAATAAA
>NW_025934884.1:0-3189 GCF_000764305.2 Hyalella azteca | reverse complement strand
GATTTATATTATTATATTGAGCTGTTTGTATGCAGGTAATGTTGAAATTATATGTGTGAAAAGGGACTGTTGCGGCATGATTGTCCCTGATGTGCTGGTTTACTGGCAGATCATTTTGAAATTTGGTACAAATGTTGTTACCATGTGTCTCTAGTGGGTGAGACAAATTCGTTGTCTGCTTATGAATTTATAGGTAACTAAGTAGAGTGAATCGTTTTAACAGGTATTGTAATACTGCTGGTTCAGCCAATAAAGATTTGTGCAATTCCTTTATGCTTCAGCTAGTCCTATCTCAATTGTAACTGAACAATTTGTTTACATTCATTTTTCTTATGTATTTTGTTTATGCAATAACCCATGTTTTACAAAATAGTAAAACAGAGGTAGTTCCTTTGCTCGCCACTGCTGGTGCTGCCATCTATATGTGGGCCCTTCTAGACTTGAAATTTTGCTTGCTTTCTTATTAAACTTTATAAAATTGAATAATTAATGCTTATTAATATTATTGACTATCAATAAATAAAATTCATTCTATTCTACTTATTTCAATCTACTTTAGTAGAACAAATATTACTTTTTGTACAATTTTTTTCTCCTAGCTGTCCTTCATAGAAAATTTTTTACCAAAAACATTGTTAAGATGAATTGCCATGGAGAAGTCACATGATGACTTTATCAGTTTTACTTGAAAATTCTGATTTCAGGTGATGAATTTCACTGATAGCAAAGCATGAATATGGTTATACAACTTTTATGATAAATTCGTAGCATGAACACATAAGTAGTTAACAAACAAGCAAAATTAGCAATCAATGTCAAGTGATTTGCAGTGACTTTTGGGTTGGAACACCTGGACTGATTTTTTGAGATACATTTCTAACAAAATAAAATTTATTTAACATGTATGTACAATAAGAAAAATACATTGAAGTCTCTCAATTTTGTGTTGTTGGGCCGTTGGCTGATGCTGTCCTCTTGTTTATAATCAGTACACTGGTGGATCTTGAGAGGGAAGGTGCTAGTGTGTTGTGGTATGTGTGGACTGGTCCATAAAAATAATCGATTGATTCAATATCTCTAAATAGCATGTACTTTTATAGTACCTCTATTATTGCACCATAGGTACAAATCCCAGAAAATGTCATTTATTCTATGTCTACATCATCTACAAAGGAAAAAGAGGACTTTGGAGTACTCTTACTAATGGATGAGTACACTGTTCATACTTTAAACCTTTAAAACTAAGTTTAATTTAAGCTCTCCAATTACACCTTAACTTGGCATGCCTTTCATTTGCGTCTGGCACCTTACAAATGGCAAATGGAATTTTTTCAAGCCATATAACAGCCCTTGCAAACCTTTAAAATGAACCCAAACTCACTTATGAAATGTTTCATGGAAAGAAGTTATTGACAAATAAAACAAATAAAAAACTTTTAAAAACCACATTTCCTTAACAGACAAAAAGAAAAACATTTACTCCTACATAACATTAAAGTTATGTAAAATGGTATGTAATGTTATGTAAGAGTAAATGCTTTTCTTTTTTGTCCGTTAAGAAAACATGGTTTTCAAAAGTTTATTTATTTGTTTATTTAATTGTTTTTAGTTTCATAACCACCAGAAAAATATGGTCTTAAAAATTTTTTATATATATTTATTTTCTACCTTTTAGTTTAGCAATTTTAGCAATTGTAAAATTTGGCAACAAAAATACTCGATTCCCAACGGTGAATTTTTAGAGTTTTTAAATTGAAAATAAATATTTTTNCGAGATAATTCGCTGTCCACCACTACAAATATAGTGTTTTTGTGAGGTCTGACTCAGTGTGCCTCCGGGCTTTGTAGGGACAGATGCACATGTAGTTGCTCCCATCATCCTTGAGTGGAATCAAGCTCCAGAAACGTTTAGTTTGGAATCTATGCTACATTGAGCGCATATTGTGGTGGTGGGACTTTGTCGCGCTCTCCTCAACACTCACACTTATTGTCACGGAAAACCTATCTCCTCCTAGAGTTTTGAAGCTACGTCAATGAGACATATACCGTTTGATTTTCAAATGAAAGATCTACAAAATTGTGTATGGTTTTTTCTAAGTTCGTTATAGTTCAGATTTTATGTTGCAAAAAGGGGGGAAAGTGGAGGTAAAATCAAAAATTTAAAACGAATTCAGACAAAATTCTCCCACACTCACAAAAATGAGAAATTCGAAAAAACTATACACAATTTTGTAGATGTGGTCTTTACGCTTCGAATGATATGTGTCTTAATGTTGTAGCTTGAAAATCCTAGGAGGAGATAGGTTTTCTAAAGTACCCCATTTTGGTCGTTTTCTAAGAATTTTTACGTTTTCTCTCATTTTTTTCGATAAATTGACACGAATAAAACCTGTTTTATTTTAGGGTTTACACATGTATACCAAATTTCAGATTGATCCCTCTGTAAATTACTGAGATAAATTTTAGGCGAGACGCTCCCCTTAAATTGAAAATAAATAAATTTTTTTTCAATTATTACTTCTGATCATCATCTTGAATTGTTAGGCAGCATAAGCATGCATGCCAAATGTTAAGTTTCTAGGATCTTCAGAAGTGCTCTAAATTAAGGTTTGAATTTTTGATGACAGACAGAGACAAAACAAAACTAAGAAAAACGTGGTAAAATGCTTAAAATTGCTCCTTTTTACCAAGTTTGATGGTAGCATACAATAACAGATTTAAGATTAATAATATGTGTCTAACAATGAAATTGTTAATTCTCCTGAAATTCATTTTGTTCATTCTAATCTAATAAATTTCATTACATTTGGCTGATTTTTGTACAATTAGTACATTTCGATACATCCTGGTACAGTGGTGGGCACAGCTAACCTAAAAGTTAGCTTCGATAACCGCTAACTGAAAAGTTAGCTTCAATAACGCTAAACCGATAAATCACCAAAAAATGTAGCGGAATTTGCCGCTAACCGCTAACTTTTAATATATAAATTTAGATTTCGCTTAATTTTTTTTTTGGGGGGGGGGAACTCTGAAAAACAGGCCTAGAGAGCTGAACTTTCAGCCTTGAAAAGGAGCTTTCCAAAAAGATGCAGCATGCTAAGATCAGATGATGATCAAGATGTAGGTAACATAAATAATTAAATGAACAAATGAAATTAGGCAGTAGTTGACATTCAACATACAGTTTAT
>NW_025934883.1:0-281 GCF_000764305.2 Hyalella azteca | reverse complement strand
ACGACACATCTCATATTTAACTATTTTCAAAACTCATTTAGTTTTCAGCCCTTCTGCCTCAATGTTCGCTTGTCTATTTACATCACTTAACTTTCCGAGGAATCTTCCTGTTAAAAAAATATAACTTAGTACTCACTGCAGTGAGTGACAGAGAGCGCATTTTCTCGTCCACGAAAACGTGAAGTCACGGACAGACAGACGGACGGACGGACGGACATGACGAGCACAATAGCACCTTCTTTCAATAAATGAGAAAATGCACTAAAAACTACGTCTATGGC
>NW_025934882.1:0-505 GCF_000764305.2 Hyalella azteca | reverse complement strand
AAACAAATACTTTGAGAAATAATTTGCATAAAACTTGATGAGGAAACCGCTAAGTTATTTCGACATTTTATTGCAATATTCATGAATTAAAAAAAAATTCAGTAAAAATTAGTCAGATTTTAAATTTAATCCTTTACGATACGAATTCGTTTTTAGTAAAGCGGAAATTTTGGGAAAAGTAGGTGCAGTAGAAGGTAATTGAGAACATTTGCTTTCCAGGTTAAGCGATTTATTTGTGTCAAAGCACAACGTTCCCCACCACTTCTGACTTCTGAGTTGACGTTAAAGACCGAGTTTAACTGGGCGAGCTGACGATCTCAATTAATCACGTTTAGTATGTCGGATACATGGTTGAATTAATACATAATATTAATTCAACCATGTGTCGGATAGACCTGTTAACATATACTGAACCTCCAGTAATTTGGTAAGAATTTATCATGCGTTTATGGTTAGTTTACTTCGTACATAGATATTGGGTTATTATATGGACTTTTCTATATTT